>NW_026636329.1:0-2261 GCF_028554395.1 Pezoporus wallicus | reverse complement strand
GTGTGGGGGTAAAATATAGGGGGAGGGGAGGTTAAAATATAGGGGGAGGGGGTAAAATATAGGGGTGGTACAATATAGGGGGGTACTATATGACTCCTATAGGGTACTGTGGGTACTGTATGGTTCCTATAGGTACTATGGGTACTATAGGGCTTCCTATAGGGTACTATGGGTACTATAGGGCTCCTATAGGGTACTATGGGTATTCTAGGGCTCCTATAGGTACTATGGGTACTATAGGGCTCTTATAGGGTACTATGGGCACTATAGGGCTCCTATAGGTACTATATGGTTCTTATAGGTTACTGTGGGTACTGTATGGCTCCTATAGGGTTCTGTGACTGCTCTATGGATGTATAGGGCTCAGGGTTCCCTATGTGCCCCATAGCCGTATGTAGGGTGCCCTGTGACCCCCATAGCCCTCTATAGGGAGCCCTATGCACCCCGTAGCCCTCTATAGGGTGCTCTATGACCCCCATAGCCCTCTCTAGGCTGCCCCACGTGCCCCATAGCCCTCTCTAGGCTGCCTCACACGCCCCATAGCCCTCTCTAGGCTGCCCCACGCGCCCCATAGTGCACTCTAGGCTGCCCCACGCGCCCCATAGCCCTCTCTAGGCTGCCCCATGTGCCCCATAGCCCTCTTTAGGGTGCCCTATGACCCCCATAGCCCTCTATAGGAAACCCTATGACTCCCATAGCCCTCCATAGGGAACTGTATGACCCCCATAGCCCTCTATAGGCTGCCCCACGCGCCCCATAGCCCTCTCTAGGCTGCCCCACGCGCCCCATAGCCCTCTGTAGGGTGCCCTATGACCCCCATAGCTCCCTATAGGAAACCCTATGACCCCCATAGCCCTCTGTAGGAAACCCTATGACCCCCATAGCGCTCTCTAGGGTTCCCCACGCCCCCCATAGCCCTCTCTAAGGTGCCCCATGCGCCCCATAGCCCTCTATAGGGTGCCCTATGACCCCCATAGCTCATTATATGTTGCCCCATGCGCCCCATAGCCCTCTATAGGGAACCCTATGACCCCCATAGCCCTCTGTAGGAAACCCTATGACCCCCATAGCGCTCTCTAGGGTTCCCCACGCCCCCCATAGCCCTCTCTAAGGTGCCCCATGCGCCCCATAGCCCTCTCTAGGCTGCCCCACGCGCCCCATAGCCCTCTATAGGGTGCCCCACGTTCCCCATAGCCCTCTGTAGGGTGCACTATGACCCCTATAGCCCTCTATAGGGAACCCTATGACCCCCATAGCCCTCTATAGGGAACCCTATGACCCCCATAGCCCTCTATAGGGAACCCTATGACCCCCATAGCCCTCTGTAGGAAACCCTATGACCCCCATAGCCCTCTATAGGGAACCCTATGACCCCCATAGCCCTCTATAGGGAACCCTATGACCCCCATAGCCCTCTATAGGGAACCCTATGACCCCCATAGCCCTCTGTAGGAAACCCTATGACCCCCATAGCCCTCTATAGGGAACCCTATGACCCCCATAGCCCTCTGTAGGAAACCCTATGACCCCCATAGCCCTCTATAGGGAGCCCTATGACCCCCATAGCCCTCTATAGGGAACCCTATGACCCCCATAGCCCTCTATAGGGAACCCTATGACCCACATAGAGCTCTCCAGGCTGCCCCACGCACCCCATAGCGCCCTATAGCTCTGCCCCACGGCCGCAGGTGGCGCGGGCGGGCCGCTTCGGCACCAAGGGCTTGGCCATCACCTTCGTGTCGGACGAGAACGACGCCAAGATCCTCAACGACGTCCAGGACCGCTTCGAGGTGAACATCAGCGAGCTGCCCGACGAGATCGACATCTCCTCCTACAGTGAGCCCTCGGGGGGAAAAACGGGGATCTGCGGGGAAAATGGGGAAATTTGGGGAAATTTGGGGAAAAAATGGGCAAATTTGGGGGGAAAATGGGGAAATTTGGGGAAATTTGGGGAAAAAATGGGCAAATTTGGGGAAAAACGGGGAAATTTGGGGGCAAAAACGGGCGGTTTGGGGGAGCATCCTTGGGATGGACCATTTGGGGGGGGGGAGCTGCCCGACGAGATCGACATCTCCTCCTACAGTGAGCCCTCGGGGGGAAAAACGGGGATCTGGGGGGAAAATGGGGAAATTTGGGGAAAAAATGGGCAAATTTGGGGGGAAAATGGGGAAATTTGGGGGGAAATGGGGAAATTTGGGGGGAAATGGGGAAATGGGGAAATTTGGGGGGGAAATGGGGAAATTTGGGGGGAAATGGGGAAA
>NW_026636328.1:0-2206 GCF_028554395.1 Pezoporus wallicus | reverse complement strand
AACGTCTGGCCTCTGCTGCCAGAGCCGAAGAGCCAGGAGGGAAAGCATGTGCTGGGCATCTTCAGCACACAGTCAGCTTTGCAACGGTGTCACCATCATTGCTGTCGCTCCTCGCTTTCATACCTAAAGGTCCATTTGAATGCACCCTCTTCAGAGCTTGCTCTCGGCTGCCCAGCAGCACAGTGAGTAGAGCACGAACAGTTGCCGTCTGCTCCCACAATCGAAGAGCCAGGAGGGAAAGCTGGTGCTCTGAATCTTCAGCACACAGTCAGCTTTGCAACGGTGTCACCATCATTGCTGTCGCTCCTCGCTTTCATACCTAAAGTTCATTTGAATGCAACCTCTGCTCGTTGCTCTTGGCTGCCCAGCAGCACAGTGAGTAGAGCACGAACGTCTGGCCTCTGCTCCCAGAGCCGAAGAGCCAGGAGGGAAAGCATGTGCTGGGCATCTTCAGCACACAGTCAGCTTTGCAACGGTGTCACCATCATTGCTGTCGCTCCTCGCTTTCATACCTAAAGGTCCATTTGAATGCAACCTCTCCGAAGCTTGGTCTCGGCTGCCCAGGGGCACAGTGATTAGAGCACGAACGTCTGGCTTCTGCTCCCAGCGCCGAAGAGCCAGGAGGGAAAGCATGTGCTGGGCATCTTCAGCACACAGTCAGCTTTGCAACGGTGTCACCATCATTGTTGTCGCTCCTCGCTTTCATACCTACAAGTCCATTTGAATGCAACCTCTCTGCTGGTTGCTCTTGGCTGCCCAGCAGCACAGTCATTAGAGCACGAACGTCTGGCCTCTGCTCCCAGAGCCGAAGAGCCAGGAGGGAAAGCATGTGCTGGGCATCTTCAGCACACAGTCAGCTTTGCAACGGTGTCACCATCATTGCTGTCGCTCCTCGGTTTCATATGTAAAAGTCCATTTGAATGCAACGTCTCCAAAGCTTGTTCTCGGCTGCCCAGGGGCACAGTGATTAGTGCATGAACGTCTGGCCTCTGCTCTTAGAGCCGAAGAGCCAGGATGGAAAACATGTGCTGGGCATCTTCAGCACACAGTCAGCTTTGCAACGGTGTCACCATCATTGCTGTCGCTCCTCGGTTTCATACCTAAAGTCCATTTGAATGCACCCTCTCCGCTCATTGCTCTTGGCTGCCCAGCAGCACAGTCAGTAGAGCACGAACGTCTGGCCTCTGCTCCCAGATCCGAAGAGCCAGGAGGGAAAGCATGTGCTGGGCATCTTCAGCACACAGTCAGCTTTGCAACGGTGTCACCATCATTGCTGTCGCTCCTCGCTTTCATACCTAAAGCTCCATTTGAATGCACCCTCTTCAGAGCTAGCTCTCGGCTGCCCAGCAGCACAGTGAGTAGAGCACGATCGGTTGCCGTCTGCTCCCACAGTCGAAGAGCCAGGAGGGAAAGCATGTGCTGGGCATCTTCAGCACACAGTCAGCTTTGCAATGCTGTCACCATTATTGCTGTCACTCCTCGGTGTCATACCTAAAATTACATTTGAATGCAACCTCTCCAAAGCTGCTTCTCAGCTGCCCAGTAGCTCAGCGATAAGTGCACGAACGTCTGGCCTCTGCTCTCAGAGCCGAAGAGCCAGGAGGGAAAGCATGTGCTGGGCATCTTCAGCACACAGTCAGCTTTGCAATGCTGTCACCATTATTGCTGTCACTCCTCGGTTTCATACTTAAAAGTACATTTGAATGCAACCTCTCCAAAGCTGCTTCTCAGCTGCCCAGTAGCACAGCGATTAGTGCACGAACTTCTGGCTTCTGCTCCCAGATCCGAAGAGCCGGAGGGAAAGCATGTGCTGGGCATCTTCAGCACACAGTCAGCTTTGCAACGGTGTCACCATCATTGCTGTCGCTCCTCGCTATCATACCTAAAGGTCCATTTGAATGCACCCTCTTCGGAGCTTGCTCTCGGCTGCCCAGCTGCACAGTGAGTAGAGCACGAACAGTTGCCGTCTGCTCCAACAATCGAAGAGCAAGGAGGGAAAGCTGGTGAAAGCTTAGGGTTAGGGTTAGGGTTTGGGTTAGGGTTAGGGTTAGGGTTAGGGTTAGGGTTAGGGTTAGGGTTAGGGTTAGGGTTAGGGTTAGGGTTAGGGTTAGGGTTAGGGTTAGGGTTAGGGTTAGGGTTAGCGTCTGCTCACACAGTCGAAGAGCCAGGAGGGAAAGCATGTGCGGGGCATCTTCAGCGCACAGTC
>NW_026636327.1:0-2236 GCF_028554395.1 Pezoporus wallicus | reverse complement strand
TATGGGATATGGGGCATGGGATATGGGGTATGGGGTATGGGGTATGGGGTGTGGGGTATGGGATATGGGGTGTGGGATATGGGATATGGGATATGGGGTATGGGGTATGGGGTGTGGGGTGTGGGATATGGGATAGGGGATATGGGATGTGGGACATTGGGGGCTGATGATGGCCAATGGGGACATGGGGTCAATGGGGCAGGGGGTCAATGGGGACATTGGGGGCTGAAGGTGGCCAATGGGGACATGGGATCAATGGGGACATGGGGTCAGTGGGGCAGGGGGTCAATGGGGCAGGGGGTCAGTGGGGACATTGGGGGCTGATGGTGGCCAATGGGGGCTCAGATAAAGGCTAGGCTCCATAGGGCTCCATAGGGCTCCATAGGGCTCCATAGGTCACCATAGGACTCCATAGGGCCCCATAGGGCTCCATAGGGCTCCATAGGGCTCCATAGGGCTCCATAGGTCACCATAGGACTCCATAGGGCCCCATAGGGCTCCATAGGGCTCCATAGGGCTCCATAGGGCTCCATAGGTCACCATAGGACTCCATAGGGCCCCATAGGGCTCCATAGGGCTCCATAGGGCTCCATAGGGCTCCATAGGGCTCCATAGGACTCCATAGGGCCCCATAGGGCTCCATAGGGCTCCATAGGGCTCCATAGGGCTCCATAGGTCACCATAGGAATCCATAGGGCCCCATAGGGCTCCATAGGGCTCCATAGGGCTCCATAGGGCTCCATAGGGCTCCATAGGTCACCATAGGACTCCATAGGGCTCCATAGGGCTCCATAGGGCTCCATAGGGCTCCATAGGTCACCATAGGACTCCATAGGGCTCCATAGGGCTCCATAGGGCTCCATAGGGCCCCATAGGTCTCCATAGGGCTCCATAGGTCACCATAGGACTCCATAGGGCTCCATAGGGCCCCATAGCGCCCCATAGCGCCCCATAGGTCTCCATAGGGCCCCATAGGTCACCATAGGGCTCCATAGATCTCTATAGGTCTCCATAGGGCTCCATAGGGCTCCATAGGGCCCCATAGAGCTCCATAGGTCACCATAGGACTCCATAGGGCTCTATAGGGCCCCATAGGGCTCCATAGGTCACCATAGGACTCCATAGGGCCCCATAGGTCTCCATAGGTCTCCATAGGGCCCCATAGGTCACCATAGGGCTCCATAGGGCTCCATAGGGCTCCATAGGTCACCATAGGACTCCATAGGGCTCCATAGGGCCCCATAGCGCCCCATAGCGCCCCATAGGTCTCCATAGGGCCCCATAGGTCACCATAGGGCTCCATAGGGCTCCATAGATCTCTATAGGTCTCCATAGGGCCTCATAGGGCTCCATAGGTCTCCATAGGTCTCCATAGCTCCCCATAGCGCCCCATAGCGCCCCATAGGTCTCCATAGGGCTCCATAGGGCTCCATAGGGCTCCACAGATCTCTATAGGTCTCCATAGGGCCCCATAGTGCCCCATAGGTCTCCATAGCGCCCCATAGCGCCCCATAGCGCCCCATAGCGCCCCATAGCCCCCATAGCGCCCCATAGGTCTCCATAGGGCCCCATAGCGCCCCATAGGTCTCCATAGCGCCCCATAGCGCCCCATAGCGCCCCATAGGTCTCCATAGCGCCCCATAGCGCCCCATAGCGCCCCATAGGTCTCCATAGCGCCCCATAGCGCCCCATAGGTCTCCATAGCGCCCCAGCACCCCATAGGTCTCCATAGCGCCCCATAGGTCTCCATAGCGCCCCATAGGTCTCCATAGCGCCCCATAGCGCCCCATAGCGCCCCATAGCGCCCCATAGCTCCATAGCCCCCATAGCGCATAGCGCCTGCATTACCCCCTGCGGCCACACGATGGCGGCATCACCGCCCTGACCAACCCCAATCCCCCCCCCTCCCCTCCCCCGTTGCCAAGCAACAGCCAATCAGCGCCCGCGCCTCCCTCTACATCCCGTTGCTAAGCAACCGCCCCCCCCTTTCCCCTTTCCAACCCCATTGAGTGGCTACAGCCAATCAGCGGCCGCCTTCGGAGCTTCGTCCCGCCCCTGATGGGGCGCAAGGGGCTTTACGGCGCTGCTGATTGGCTGAGGGAAGGCGGGGGTGGGGTTTAAGGGGGGAGCAGCCAATGGGGTGAGGGAGCTTGGAGCGAGGATGCGCAAAGGGATGGAAGGGACCAGAAGGAGGAAGGGGCCGCGGGTCCTGAGGTAAAAAGGACCCGGGATGGGG
>NW_026636326.1:0-22369 GCF_028554395.1 Pezoporus wallicus | reverse complement strand
GTGGCGTGAGGCGGGGCGGTGCCGTGAGGCGGGGCGGTGCCGTGAGGCGGGGCGGTGCCGTGAAGCGCGGCGGTGCCGTGAAGCGCGGCGGTGCCGTGAAGCGCGGTAGTGCTGTGAGGCGGGGCGGGCCCAGGCGTCTCTGAGGGTGCGGGGGATTCCGGTCCGCTGGCGTGGGCGCAAACTGGGCCGGGCCTTCGAGAGGGCTCTTCTGTGGGAACGGGGGTGTTACGGGGAGCCCGAGATTCGGCACCTGAGGGGGAGGCGATTTCGAGCAGCCCCGGGTGTGTGTGATCGGCTCTGCCGAGGCCGTGCCCCGGCACCTAAGAAACGTCCGTGGGGACGTGTCTGTGGGCCTGACCATCGGCAGGCCTGTGCTCCTGCTTTTGCTACGGCCGCTTGCTGTAACGCAGTCTGCATTGTTTGAAGGGTAGTCTATTCTTCTCCCTCGATATTACTTCCTTAACAAAAATCTCACACAGGCTCTGTATGTTCATTTTTAGAATAGTCAGAGATCCTGCAGAAAAAGCGATGCCATTTTTCACAACATACGTCATCGACCGTCTTCTGTAGAAGTGAGCAAAGCAAACCTCTGGTGGCCCTTGAACGCGCAAGCTGATGGCGGAGAGAGGTGGTTAGTGTTGCGGCCGCTGCTTCAGAGAGGGTCAGATCTATAAAGGTGAGAAATATGGATGTTTGCTTATCAGTGTGCAGCATCACAAAGCAGAGGCCAGTGTCAGCTTTGTTTCACTGGAGCAGCAGTCCATCTGACCAGCGTGCCCCTGTGAAATCAATAACTGAACCAACAGCTAGAGCTTCCCACTTCATGCTTGAATACCCTGTGTTCCTCTGTCTTACAGCCTCGTTTCAGAAGAAAACCATTTCCAGGAGTGGGTTGTTGGTTTGGTTTAGTTTTGTTTTTTTTTTTTCAGTTTCTTTCCACCCTTATGTTTTGCTCTGCCTTTTCCATATCCATTTGTTTCTGACATCCCTTCTCTCCTTACCTAATCTGTGAGTATGAGCAATTAAAGAGTCAGTAAGTAGGTTCAGACCTTGCTAAAGAGGATGATCTTGGAGTCACTCAGGAGAGATTAAGTTCTTTTTTTAAAATGGCATACATCTACTTCAGCATGGACGAAAGTAAAACCTTACATGTTCACTGGGAAAGGTACATTACCAGTTATACAAAGCATTAAGCAAATATATTGATTAGATGAGACATAAAAGCAATGTATTTCTGAGGTAAATTTTAGAGGAATTTATGTAAATTTCCCAAGTGCTTTTGATAAATTAATACTTGTTAATATAAAGAAGTACTTGACGTTTTGTTTGAATAGTGTCTTCCATCCAACTGTGTTCTAAAATACCTCTGAATAATTTAAGAATTATGTTTTGGGTTCTTTTAGAGTACATCTGTGAGAAACATTAAGGGGATTGGGAGTCACTTCTTGGCAGCTAACTAGGCACATAAAACTCAGCTGATTTTCTACTATTTAAAGATTGAGAAAGTAATTTTTCAGGTAAAAGTCCAGAACACTGGAGCAGTGCAGTGTGCTGCAGTTACTTCAGGAGGGTGAAATGGTGTATGTGTCAGAGATCCAAACAGAACAGCTTGAAGCCCTCTCTTGCCTACTTCATACATTTGGCAGTAGTCTTGGAACTTATAACGACAATAAAATAACTGAACCACACTAAAAGAGGCTAGTAAACCAGAAGCACTAGCCTTGAAACAAATCTCTCATACTCACCCACACACACAGGCAGGTCTGAAATTCTGCTACTTAGAGGCACTAGCAGTGAAGCAATACAGGATTTAAGAGAACAGACGCTGTACTGCATAACTTTATGATGTTGAATTGTCTCAACTTATTAGAAGGTAAAATAAAACGTTATGCAGCTAGTTTTGCATATATCATTCTTACTATCAACTGTTCTGTCACTTGATTGTGCCCCTTTGTTTTATGTAATGCTTCATAGTGGCTTCATAACTGTCCCAGAGCATGCAAAACTCCAGAGTACTTGAGAGCAGTCCATAATCAAGAAACATAATCAAGGATTTCCCAGATCACCATATGGTTGTTTCTTAATTACCATACTGTCAAAAAGGAAAACTCTGCTTAGTTTGTATAATGACTCTGTCCTGAATGGCTCCTCTACACTGCAGTAATTATCTCGGTTCAGCTACTCGTTTCCCTCAGTCAAAGAAGAAAATGAAGTAAGCAAACCATATATGCATATGCGCACATACAGGCTAGCACATGGATAAATACATATTTTAAACATACACTGGCTGAGTGACAGAAAGTCTGTGGATATCCAACTTCAAAATACTTGATTTAAAAAGACAGGAAAAGGCCAGTTTTCTTCATCACTTCCCTTTGTGGCACTCTCATCCCTCTTGGTGCCAAGGAGGTTTGATTAATGCCAAGAAGTGTGACATACACGTATGAACGCATGTGTAGTAATCATGTAGCTATTCTGGGAAGCCCACAGCAGTGGAAGCTGCATGAAAAGTCTTCGTTAAAGCCCATGTTGGTTGCAGTGCCAACTGTCAAGATCACAGTGGTCTCGCTGAGATAGAAGTTATCTCAGAAAATACAACCTCTGCCAGAGATGTCTCTCAGCAAGCAAGTTCTACAAGTATACACTGCAGCTTGTATAATGTTCTGTCAACATGGACCTATTTATAATTATACCAAATCTGCAAGGTATTGCACTCCAGTTTTTTCTGTGGAATGCACTATACTAAGCACAGTTTATACACCAGCACAGAGGATTCTTACCTTTACATGTAAGCTATCTTCTTCAAGAGCATAAGCTGTCACTAAACTTAGCAAAAGAGGTCTTTGCAGGTTAAAATTGCACGTATTTGGGAAGATGGGCTAATATAACTGTTAGCTGAGGACATGACCCCATCACATGTTACAGTTTTGAAGTGTGGTCATAACCTAACGAAAGGTTATGAGGTTCATGCAGTAAATGTGAAGATCAGGCCCGTGTTTCTGAGCTGACCGTTCTCTCCCTTTGAAAGAAGGAAGCTTGCATATTTGTGTGTGCCACCTGGGTAGATGCTCACTCAGAAAAGCATAATCATATTTGCTGTAAGTTTCAGCAGAAACCCCAAAGAACGCGTGAATGTGTTCTTGCTTTGTGCCTGCTAATCTCTCACACATCTAGAATGCATCTATGTAATGATATGCTCCTTGGTGGGGATAAATTCTGTATTATCATAACAAATTAAATAGCTTAACTGTCTCTTTGCCAAGCAGTAGATGATATCATTTTTTTATCATTGTTCTTAGAAAAATGCCATCGTATTTTCCAGAGATCTGGGCAAGGAAGTCAAAGACCCTGTGGATATACAGGAATCTATCCTTCGGACTCCAGTGTTGTGAGCATTTGGATGCATTAATGAGAGAACATTGCAAGGGGGCAGAGGAAAGAAAAGGGAGAAAACAAATAAGGCCACAGTGAAGTCGTTCTAAAAGGTATGATTGCTTATCATGCTAATACACTTTTGAGGCATCTTGTGTTGAATTCTGAGCAAAAATGCAGGTGACTGTATCTGTAATTCAAGTGTAAAATATGAGTACGTCTTATACCAAGAGAAATCTGCAGTACAAGTGGTAGACTGCTGTTACCTGCCTAGTCTTTTCCCATCTTGATGATTAGTCTGTTGAGTTTTATATATATCCATGAAAGCAAGCACTTGTACACAAACCCAAATGATTCTACATTTTACAGTAGTTAGGGGCATGCTGATGCAGACTGTTTTTTGCATTGGCTGAGCTTAAATTTATGTGAATGAAATGCTGTGTGGAAAGAATCTGTGACTAGGTAGGAGAAACCCTTAATTGCTAAACCAGAAATTAGACTCCCGGTGAAAATCCCACATCAGTAATGATATAGGTGTTGGCATCTCCTGAAAGTAGAACTCTGGGATTCGTGTAACTAATGATAATGTTCAGAAGCATGAACTTGTGAAGGGCCTAAAGAAGACTGCTACGTGTTACAGGACTGGTGTTTCTGCCAGCCTCAAACTGCTTTCTCCTCCTTCCCTGTGACATATATATGGGAAAATAGATCTGCAAGGCTCCAAGTGTGCTACTTGCTCAGTAGAGAGGAACCATGTATGTCAGATGGAAAAGAACCATTAAATCACATTGTTCTGGTAAGCTTTGTGAAACTCAGGCATTCCACTAGCTTACAGACACAGAGCTCTGTTCCCTGGAGCCCTGCACAAGAAAGGGTATTTCCCCAAGGCAATTTTAAACACCTGACCTGGCACATTCCTGCAAATATGGAGGATGAAGAGGAACCGCAAAGATAGGCACAGACAGCACAGATACATGGCACAGGCTGCACTTGTTTGGGTGGCATTTGATGAAGGATCATTCTTTGCTGGCGTCTTGCCTGGAGGACCAGTATGATTTCCTAGGTGGGTTGCAAGCTTACCAGAGACAACCTTAAAAGCAGCAAAGTAAACAGTGCTGCATCTTCAAAGCAGATTGAGATTCAGAGCATTTCCCAGAGCACATTGAGAGGTGAGAAAGTACTGACACATCTGTAGACTACTTGTTTCCAGAAATATGACAGTGCCCCGCATATAGAGTTATAGAGTGATTGTGGTTTTAGATAAAAGTGTAAAACCCATGCAAAATTTACCTCGTGCTCTCAGTAGAAGACAGAGGACATGTAAGCTACTTGTAAGCGCTGCTTTTGAAAGAACCCTCAGAGCACCTCTGTAAATAAGACTGTGTGGTTAAGTCCAGCTAGAACTGAGCCAGAGGTGTTGAGGGCTGAGCCAGACACAGACAGTGAGGAAAGGTAAATTGCAATAGCCCCATTTTTGGCTCTGCTGAGGAGTTGCTTCAGCCTGGCCTGTTCCCTTGCTGGGACACAAGGAGTTTGGGTTTAGGTTTTTTTTGAGATCATGCAATAGCATTTTAGCCTTAGCACAGCTTCATAAAGCCACTCACGTAAGGAGAAGACTTGCTGTCCTTTAAGTAATGTGCCACTGGAAACAGGAGAGAGGAAAAGCACTGGGCATCCTAGAAAGTACCACCTTTTCTTATTATTTCTGTGTCTCAAATGTGTGGAGGAAATGTGTGTTTTCAGAAATTGTAAGCAATATTTGGACACACCAACCCCACTTCATCTCCACTCCAAGACAGTTGAAAGTAATAAAGTAATTCTTCTTTTTGACTGGAGAGTGTCTTAAAATGTACCACATTTTTAAAGCTACAATTAATTTTTTGATCCCTCTTATTATTTTCTTAATTTCCCTGTCGCAGCCTTGAGGATTCTCCCTTGTTCCCCTCCTAGTGCAGAAATCTGTGTACAAAGTGTGTTACTTAATTTCAATTACATGTTAATTACAGAAGACAAGTGGTTACTGAATCTTGCACCGTAATTAATCAACCTGATATTTACTTACCACATTGTTCATACTGGAATAAGCTGTAGCTGGACAAGCAGGGCAAGGAAAGTGAGTGACAGGAGCATTATCATGGCACACTGCCTCCCATTGGGAAAGTTCATCTTCCCTCTGAAAGAGACGCCTTCAGGGATCATGTAATTTGAATTCCCCCTGAATTTAGTGTCGTCTTAGCTTGACCAGCTCTGGAAGAACATATTAACCTCCTCTTGTGATTTTCAGAAAACCATTCTAATTTAGCAAGTAATTAAGGGTCACATGTAGGATAAAGAGCTCGATAAGCTTGGATTACGCACAGGAAGCTTTGTTTCCAAGGCAACCCTAGCGGAGGGGGTGTTAATGCTGAGGTCAGTCAGTTAATGAACTGGGAATGGTTACTGGCTGCAAAATGTATTGAACTGGGGAAATGAAACTAACAATTGCATTACCATTTAATGATTTGATGATAGAAAACAAATGCCTACAAAGCTAGTTCTCACCGAATACTGGAGACAAAGGTTACGGGCAGTGGGACCCTTCTGCTGAGCGAGGTCATGACAAGTCTGAAACAGTGACGCTCGAAAAACTTGTTTTCTTGGTTTATTTTTTTTTAAGCTAAAATTACCTTAGTCATCATTCATGGATTTCACAGCTTCTCAGTATGAGGCTGTCAGTGTTTGCGTAAGGTGCCATTTCTCACACATTTGGTCTATGCTGGAGGTTCATTTCTTCCTGAGGTTGGTCCTGGCGGAGGTTACTACCTGTGTAACACTGTCAGAGCAAAATCAGCTTGATGGATTTAGCACACTGAAAAGCAAGACACTAGGCTTCCAGGAGTTCAGGAGGTGACACACCCTCCCTTAGGGCTGGAGGCTCTGGGAACTAATCTCATGGGAGGTTTGACAGGGCAGACACGCAGACATCATGGACATGGCTAAAATATCAAAGCAGATGATGTGTAGCAAGCACAACTGATCTGTTAAAACATGTTAATATATTAAAAGTGGAATCTGCAGCTACAGTTCGGATGATGGGAAGAATATTCTGACTTATTTCGGTAGATCGCAAAACATCTTTTAGCACTGTAGAATTTCAAAATAGGATATTTTGACCTTTGTATGTTTCATTTTGGTGCAAACTTATCTATATGTATAGGACTTTTATGCCATTTAGTAACCAAATGAAGGAACATTGTTGAAATTCAGTATTTTTAACCTTACAAAAACAAAGCAATGTTTTTCTTTCTAATTCCAGAAAAAAAATCAGATTTCTGTTTAATTTAAAATTAATCCCCTTAATTTCAGAAATTCCCTTTCCTACCAGCTTTTATGCCTATAAAAATACAAAATTTGCCGTGGAAGAGGCTTTTTAACAAGCAAATCAGTTAACATTTTCTGGTAATATGCAGGCATTGCATGATGTAAGAAACATTTGGGAACCAGCACGTTATAGAGAAATACAAAGAGTAGAAGTGACCTGTCAGATACTAAATGCTTTCTCAGTTCACTTGTACCATAGCTATCCCTTGTGGTCTGTGAGTGAAAAGAATTGCACAGGCATTTTTCAAAGCTTCCTTTGAAACAAACAAGCATTCTCTACTTCTTGCTACACAGATGACATTAATGTCCTACCATATACTGTGACAGTTCAGTCATTCTTGCACCTGGGATACAGATACCTCTAACTGTGGCACGCAAATGTGTATCCATTGTGGATATATAAAGTAGGACGATTTCTGATGCCACCTTACCTCTTTCTTATGTGCAACCTTGCCATAAAAGCAAGACAGTTTGTGTTCACAGAATCACAGAATCGCACAATAGTTAGGGTTGGAAACGACTTTAAGATCATCTAGTTCCAGCCCCCCTGCCATGGGCAGGGACACTTCACACTAAACCATGTCACCCAAGACTCCATCCAAGCTGGCCTTTAACACTGCCAGTGGGGGAGCATTCACAACTTCCTTGGGCAATCCATTCCAGTGCCTCACCACCCTTCTTCCTTACATCTAACCTAAACTTCCTGGTTAAGTTTGAACCCGTTACCCCTTGCCCTATCATTACCAGTGTTGGACCACCTTTGCTTGAACTGGGGAGAATTCTGACACTCTGCTCTCTCAAATATGCCCTGTAGATCTTTTAGGAAAAATCAGACTGTGCAGAAGGTGAGCTGACAGCCGGTGATGACAGTTTCGTGGGACAGTCTGGGGCAGCGGCTGGCCCAAATAAGTTTGCAAGTGGTAAATATGCTGTTGCTACAGAAAAGTGTGACCAAGGGAAAGCGTGCGAATGAGGAGAGATCTGTAAAACACAACCTGTCAGGAGAGGCAGACTTCTTACATTGGTAGAGATTAGATGAAGGAAAGCTCAGCACAGCCGTTCAAACCCTAAAAGTTACTTCTAAAACCTCCCAAAGCAGCGATTAAAAAAAAAACCCCTAAACAAACCCAAACTAGAAGGGAATTAACCTTCTGTGTCCGCAGGTGTCTAGAGAAAAATGTAACGGCCTGAGATAGTGGCAAGGAGAATGTGTGCAAAATATTAGTGGGTATTTTTAATTTGTTCCAGCTGCTTGAGTATGTGGAGAGAGTCCTGACAGGGCCGTAGCATCTGTGCGCAAGCTTCTTTAGGATCATCTTCCGTGCTGCTGAGCATGCCTGGGCACTGGACAGGATAGATCATCTCTCAGTATTTCTTCTTTCCTTCCCAACCTGCTTCCCATGGTAGCTGTGCGCGTACGTGTACTCTGTGTGGTTTTAGATGTCTCAATATAAGGACATTCAACTATTAGAGCGTGTGCAGTGGAGAGTGATGAAGATGGTGAAAAGTCTTGAGGGCAAGGCTAGCAAGGAGCAGCTGAAGTCACTCGATTTGTTCAGTCTGGAGAAGAGAAAGCTGGTGGGTGCCCTCATCAAAGTCTGCGACTTCCCTGGGGCGGTAGGGGGGGAGGTACTGATTTCTCTTTGGTGACCAGCAATGGGACATGAGGAAATGGAGTGAAGTTAGATCAGGGGAAGTTCAAATTGGACATTACGAAGAGTTTCTTCACTGTGAGGGTAAGTGGTCCCTGGAACAGGCTCCCCATGGAAAGTGGTCGCAGCACCAAGCCTGCCGGAGTTCAAGGAGCATCTGGACAATGCTCTTAGCCATTAGGTAGTTTTCCTGAGGAGCAGGGAGTTGGATGTGATGGTCCTTGTGGGTCCCTTCCAACTTGAGATAATCTGTGATCCTCCTCTGTCTCATACTTACCTTCCTTTTATGTTTTACTTAGTCTAGGGCTGCATAGTGACAACACTCAGCCAGCTCTTCCCTGATTTTATCAAGCATTTAAAAAATTGAACATCCTCACTTTCCTCTTTAGTGAGGGATCTCCTCCTAACATGCCCTTCTGTGGTGCTGAATGACTATTTTTGAGCCAAATTTTATTAAAATGAACAATTGGCCCATTCATGTTTATCTCAAGCAGGGATGAGCTGAACAGATTTAAAATCCTCTGAACCTCTTTGAACATTGGAAGTTGTCAAATGTAGAATCTTTTCAATCAAATGACCCAGAAGTGAACCATGAAAAACATGGATGCATCCTTGGCTTTAAACTTTGGCTTCTTGAGTGCAGCCTCTGGGGAAACGGCTCATGTGATCCTCAGCACAGCACAGCTTGAAATGCCCAGTTTTCTTGCTGCTACCTCTCCTATGGCTATGGGACCAATCTCTTGCACTTCCCAGATGTCTGCCCCTGACTTTGAGCCTCGCCCCTGCTACACTTCTGTTCTCTCACTTGTTTTACCTCACCTCCCTTCTTTTTCCTGTTTGATTTCTCTGGCGTATTTATCTGCCTTCTGACAGTAGGCCTTCCCTGAGCAGTTGGGCATGTTTTCAGATACTTCATTGTGTAGTGCAACACAACTGCCAGTCTCAATGGGGAGGACAATGTAAGGAATAATCCCAGTAATCCCTAAAGCATCAGCTGATGGATGGAGAACCATCCTGATTGTTTTCAACACAAGCATGCACACTGCATGCTTTTCCGCTGTGATTTCTATATGACAACAGGAATGGGTTCTCTGATTTAGGTACCTGAAGGAATAATTAGCCAGATAGAAGCCCCCTTCAATTTCATTTTATTGAGAACAGGTCTCTGAAATAGATCAAAGAAATATGTAGTATTCAGGGGAAACCAGACACTCGCACACACAGACACACTCACACCATCCTAAAAGCTACAAAGCCAGTTTCAGCCTACATGGCAACTGCTTCAGTGTGGGACCACAAAGTTCGTATTTTTAGCATCCAGTATTACCTAAAGGATGAAGGTCATGTGCATTTCCTAACATTTCATTTTTATTCTCTGTTAGCTAGGATCACCCTAGTGAAGATAAATGAGCTTATATCACAAGAGCCACTTCTCACCTTTCTCTGAGATAGTGCTTGCTTTTTCTAGAGTGCCAAGCTTGTAAATAACGGTGCATGCAGTATCCCTCCAAGGGAATCATCCCTGAGCTGTCCAGTGCATTCCACATTACTAGTACACCCATTTGTTTCCAGTCACCGCAAACCAAAGGAGCAGGCCCTAACTGCAGCACCCTGCCTGATGCCTTTGTTACGCACTTTGCAACCACTAAACTACTCACCACTTAGGAAGGAGAAGAGAAAGCGTCCAGATCCAAACCTACCAAAAAAAGGAGGTGGTGTAAAGCACCTTTAGTCCCCTCTTTAGCAGCAGCTGACGAGATATGCCATCCCATGGCTGCAGGTAAGGGGTGTTTACCTTTCTCACTCCCTAGGCCTGGTAGAGCTGCATTCATCCTCTTCGTGTGCCCCCAAGCTGCAGCTGATGAAGCAGCAGGCATAGGAAGAAGCCACCACTCAGCCGGAGTGAGAATACTAGGAGCTGGGGAAGGACCACAGCCTTCCTGCCTCTTTGTTCCTTAAGAATAGGATCACCTTCACCTTCAGAAAATGAAGGTCATTCCTATTTAAATTAGTACACAATTGGCCATGCTCATTAGGAAGGGAGGAGGCCTGGGAAGCATCTTTCCCATCAGCAGCAGCAAGGCAAAAAGTAAACTGGAGGAGGAAGTAGAAGAAGGGTAGAACATGTTTAAGGATTACATCTTGGTATGCACAGCATGCAGTTTCACAACCCACGTCACACTGGCTTGTGGTAAACCAGAAGGTATTAATCCCATGGGAAACAAAGGAAACCCGAGGGACTACCTCCTGCAAGCATTCTGTGAAAACACAGCAGGCAGCACTGACGACAGGCAGATCTCTGCAAGCACAGCAGATCTCTGCAAGCACAGTTGTACCTGCCTTGGAAAAACACATTTAGAGGAATTAATGGTAACTTTGTTCACTAGGAAGTTTCTTTCTACCAGCCAGCAAGAAATCCCTGTTTTTCATGACAACCAAAAGAAAAGCTAGTGACCATGCATTAGAGTGAAAAGAATCCGGTATAGAACGTGAATAGGGGTACAAATTACCAAGCATAAACACATCCCTGAGAAACTGGCTGTTTGCAGACTAATTGGTTTTTCTAACTGCAGTTATACACAGGCAAACCAGGAAAAAAGCCCAACAAGACCCCAGAAATGAGGAAAGCAGGAGCCCTGAATTCATTCCTCTTCAGCATAAATAGTTCATCTGAGTTGTCTTAAAAGGTGCGTTATCTTCCTATAGTTTTTTGACTGTAGGTTTTATAGTTTCCAGTACACAACTGCTCAGCAGATGAGTTTTGAAGGATTTAGAGAATTGCCTGGTGGTACTGAGCCCATGACAGAGAGAACAAACTTGTTATCGTTGGGCAACCTCTCCCACATGTCTCTGTGACTACATGTAAACAAAGCCAGAAAGGACAAAAGACTGTATTTAACAGTCAGTTCTGTGATTCTGTGTTTACGCTGTGTGTGTTGCTTGCATCCCAATTTAAAAGCAAAGATATTTATGAAATTACTTTGAACCTTTCCAGCCCAGTGAGGCTGTGCTTTCACAGGGTGCAGCCTGCAGGGCAGAGCTGTCGGGCATTGCTGCCACCTCAGTGTCATCTGCCTCATGGCTGTGGTGCCACATCACTGCAGCGGGTGGCAGGCGGCGTAGCAAGGTCCGGCCATCACACCCAGAAAACGCTGGCGCTCCTCAGAGCTGTGAAGGGGGCCACAGCAAGCGGCTCGCCTGTGAGCAGCAAGATGGGGTGAGATGATTCATAAAATCACAGAATCATAGAATATTTGGGGTTAGAAGGGACCTTAAAGCTCATCTAGTTCCAACCCCCTGCCAAGGCCAGGGACACCTTCCACTAGCCCAGGTTGCTCAAAGGCCTGTCCAACCTGGCCTTGAACACTGCCAGGGATGGGGTAATTGAACCTACTCGTCTGCCTTTATAGAGGCATAGAATGGTTTGGATTGGAAAGGACCTTAAGATCAACTATTTCGAGCCCTCTGCCATGGCCGGCGGGGTGTGCGGGCAGTGGGGTGTGCAGGCAGCGTGGGGCACAGGCAGCAGTCTGAGGTCCAAGAGTGCCAGCCAAAGCAGTGGACATTGATGTATTTATTGTTGGTATTGCCCCTTTTTTTCACAAACTCGCATCCTCACGGCCGTGTACTTACATTCAGTCATTTCCCTTCGCGTTTTTGTTTGTACCAACAGGAAGGCATGCCTGTATATGTGTGTGTACACAGTGGTTTGGTGGGTTTGAGGCTGGTCAGGGGTTTCTGGGGGGTTTTGCTCTCCGAGGCCTCATTAACTCTGCTCACGCTGCCTCACTCTGGTTGCCAGTGCTTAAGCAGTGCTTTTTTAAAAAAGCAACCAATTAGCACCTCATCAGCTCCAATTAGAGGAGACAAAAGCAGTGTAAAGATAACTCAATGAGAGGGGGTGGCACAACATCATGTAATCACTTAAGACAGCGGTGAGCATTCACTGCGCTGGCTGTGCCGGGGCTATTCACCTTCTCTCCTTCTCTCTGGATGCATTTAAGACCTTTTTCTTTCTGGGAAGCCGGGCCTCCCAGGAGTCTCAGAGTCTCTCATTCAGGGCTACCTGTTTACAGCTCATCGAACAGAAGGACCTAAACAATCCTATATTGTACGCTTAGTGCTTCCTTAAACTTAGGCCTTCACAATGGCATGTTTTCAGAAGCTGGGCAGAATAAGTTAAAGGCTGGCTTTATCCTCATTAAGTGTTCTGCTTGTACTGTCTTCTAATTACATGGCAGGGCAACAATGTATTTTTTTTTTTTTTTCAGTGAAGTTCTTTGGAGCAGTTAATTTGGTGCCTGTACTAAATGCCCCAAAACATTAATTAGTGTGGAAGGAACCCTAATTTCCTCGGCGGCTTTCCTCTCCATTTACTTCCCTTGTTTTCACATAGGCTTGGATGAGCCTCTATAATGAAATTACCTCATTAATGCCTTTTTTCTTGCGGAGTAACTCATTCAAGATCTACCATTTAGTTTTAATTTAATGCTGTCAAAAGCAAAAGGTGCATTCATGTCTTTGATTAGTGCATTTTTTTCTCTCTAAAGAGTGGACAGATTTAAATTATTAAGATGGCAAGCAGAGAGTTATAATTGGATACAAGCAGCACTTCAGTGAATATTAAATGCTTTCAAAGCCTGGCCTATGTGGTCTGCTGACTATTAACTGTGTCCAGTGAGTTATTTTGTGGGTTTTGAATTAACGGCACATTAGCTACTGTGAAGCAAATTAAGTTTAATTTTGTTTATAAAAACCAGCGAAATTGCATTTATCAACATGACATTTAGTTGTAGCAAAGTTCAGTTTTCCCCATTATCCTATACTGACCTCATTGCTTGGTTAGTATTGCTAACGTAAGATCTCATCCTGTACTTCATGGTCATGTGAAGTCTAGCTGGAGGCTTGCCTCTCTTATGTCTGGTGCGATTTATTTGCAAGAACTACTGAGTTCTAAGTATTGTCAAACAGAAACCACCTTAGACTCGTTTGACCATGCTGGATACACTGGCACAAAGAATGTCTGCTGGTAATGGTGAATGCACAGTTACAAACTGGTTCAATACCAGCAACTGAGCAGGCAGGGTTTAACATCTGATCCTTGATCTTTAATTCTCTCTCTTTTCTCTCCTTTCATTTACAACTCATGTCATAGGATATCTGAAATGCATTGGAGAAATGGTAATCTCCAGAGACTGGAGAGCAATTTCCAGTCTGCTGGGCATGTGCATGCTATAGTTTATTGTGTGGCTGCAGCACTCCCCAAAGTAAAAAATCAGTCACACACATGGGCACAGGGTCTCTGGAGGGCTCTAGTCCCCTCAAGGGAGGCACAGTCACATCAGCTTGCTCGCAGCTTTGTCCAGGGCCTTTACATTTTGGGTGTCTCCAAGGACAGAGTTCCCACAACTTTTCTGGGCCCCTGTTCCACTGTTTACCCACCTCCATAGGGACACTTCCCTTACATAATTATAAGGAAATTACTGTGTTTTCAATGCAAGCATTAAATGTGGTAACATGACATGACAGTGTTTTACAAATACTGTAAGCCCTCTCATAAACTATTTAGCAGGGCCAAAAACTGTGCTAGCACTTATGGAGTGTGAGTGTCTGGGGTCCGAAAGCTATGCTAGTGCTCTGGGTTTGTCTTATTCTGCCATGAGAACATACCATGAAGTCCTGATTCTGTTCTAGGTCAGCTAGATTAAGAACAGTGTGGGTGGCTTAGGAAGAGCTAGCTCAATTCCAATCATTATCTAAGTAATCAGTGTTTCCCTATGACACATGGAGACCCTGGTCCAGGGAGTTTTCTAAGTGTAATGTACACCATTAAACCTGAGCTTTTGCTAATATCCAACAGGATTTTCCTCCAGGTCCATATTAGTCCAGTGATTGAAGCATATGCTGAAGAAGTGAGATAGCCAGTCGAATTCTGTCTTCATTTCCAGGAAGTATGTGCATTTTAAATCATTACACCATGTCTTTCTAGGAGAAAATTGTATGTTTATTTAATAAAATAATATAATACTAGAAGCAGAGACGAGGGAACAGGAGTTCTCTCTCCAAGATGTATCCCTTGCTACAGAATACCATCATCGTAGGAGTCACCTGAAGGGCTCAGCTTCTGCTCCTTTTATTCTGGGGAGTATCAGCTGTGAAGAGCAGATAGGGAGCCTGATCCCCAAAAGAGCAAGTTGTATGTGGTTAACCCAGGAGTAAAACTGAGTGGCTGTTGATAGCGGCTCAGTGAAAAACTGAGCTTAGTCTGAATGTTGATCCCAAACCTGATTTGCCACAGTCTGAAGTAGGGCACACGGATGTGATCTCTGATGGGTACCTGTGCTCAGGCAGAAGGCTTAGGAAGATCAAAGGAAGCACTAAGTATGAATAGCAAGAATCACAATGAAAAAAACATAAGGGTGAACTAAGTGAGTTCAAACACATTATTGTTCCTCAGTGAGAATGGAATAAAAAGTAGCAGCAGAATCTGGACATACGGGGCAGACATAAGGAGAGAAACGAGGAAAAGGTGTATGTAGGGTAAAAGGCCAGCAGAGCTCTCAGGCAATGGGCTGGGCCACGGGGGTCTCAAGCAAATCTCTCGTGTTGCCCAAGAGAGATGAAAGCACAGCAGGGTCAGCCTGGACCTGTCCTTGGAGGTCCACAGCACACACACTTTGAGGGAGGAGCGCAGGCAGGGCTTCACCATGCTGTTATGCCATGCTTGGCAGCAGTGGCACACTCCTTGACAGCTGTCATGTGCTTCCATCTTTGTGGCATTACACTGACTGTGGGGCCAGGCAATTAGTTAGGTTAAAAACGGCACTCCTCACTCACTGACAGGTTAGTTTTAAGTTCCATGTTGGAGTTCATTGGGCTGTCCTCCCCATCCATCTGCTGGCACTGCTGAGCAGGAGGAAGCAGAGGAAGCAGCAGAGAAGGATGAGACAGGCTGAATGTGTCCTAGCCACAGATGGAAATGCTAATTTCTGCTTGAGTGGTAGACAGTTTAAAGCAACTTGAAGGAAGGACACTCCCCTGAGGAGCATGTCTTTGCCATCCATTTATCAAGAAGGCTTCTTAACATAGGCAGACAGTTGCTAAACCAGAGAATTAACTACCCACTGATGAACAGTTATTGATCAGAGCTCTTCAACTCCAGACCATTTGTTGTACTAACATCACCCATGCAGGTTTGCGACCCTGGTGCCAGAGTGCCCTCTTTTGATTAATGTGACTTTTGGAGCTGGAAGGGAACCGTACACAGCAAAAAGGCTTTGCACCAAAAGGTGACTTTTACAGTGGGAAAAGTGGCATGTAACAGGGGTGGCTGAAGGTGCCAGGAAGGTGAGTGACTTATAAAGCGTGGATACAGGAGTAACAGCACAAGAAGAATCAAAAGACATGTGCAACCGTGGGGCGGAAAGGCGAGCAAGCAGAATCTCTTTCTGCATTACTCTGGCCAGAAAAGCAGCCAAAGTGTAATATCAGCAGGCTCTAGCATAATGCATTGCTCAGGCATAGCAAAGAGTCTGAGAAGGACAGTGGGGTTCCTGTCACTGAGCTATCACTGAGGAGGGTAATGAGAGTTGAAGAGAACACCAAATTTATCTACAGTCCTCAGGAAAGAGGACAAAAGTCAAACATTCACAATGAAAGAGTAATGTGTTTGTGTGCAGCCTGCACTTCACTCTCTGGATCACAAGAATCATCTTACTTGGATACACTTGCCTACCTCTCTCTGCCTTCCACTTAAACAGTGCCCTTAAAAGCTTCTAAAGTCAGACAAAGACCTGCCCTGGCAGAATATTTCCTTCTATCTGCTGGGACCGTCGACAGGATGTACACTGTAGGATGCATGTGGTCCCTGTGCTGGTGAATTCCTTTGTGTGACCTGGGGCTATGCAGAATACCTGTAATGTCTTTTATTCAGTTTGATCAAAAGAACCCTGACACAGCCAAGCAGTTAGCTGAATGAGCATTTCAGTATGAATAGCACAAATATTTGAATTCAAGTATATGTCAACAGCATTCGATTGAAACCTTCATAATGGAGGCCTGTGGGAACTAAAGGCAGATGAAAGAAGAGGAAAGGATTCTTTGTAGGGCTAAGTTAGAGTATTAAGAAAACCCTGGTTCTTGTAAGCAGGTCAGCTGTGTTCTGCATGGAGCCAGCAACGTGCAGACACTAATATTCTGAGTCACATTTAACCCCTGCATCACCATAGCGTTAAGGTGGGCATGGTGGAAACAGGCTGAAAATTCACATTACCTACTAAAAGGTAGTCACGTAAAAGAATGAGGTCTGTCTGCCCAGAGCTGGTGGGCTGAATGCCTGCAGGAGAAGAAAGCTAGTGGTTAATGCAGTGCTTTGGTGGAAAGGCTTTATGTGCCACTCATGTCTACGGTTTAAGAATTTGTATGTGAAATACAAGAGGGTTAATAGAAGCAGCACGTAAAATCTATTATGCAAGCTGCTGCAACTCCATGCCTCTGGGTCTAGCTAGTGATGGGGCTGGAGAACATTTGGCAAGCCACACAGACCAACACAGGAAGCAACATTCAGCGCTCATAAAAATACAAATAGCACTAATGGCCTCATCCTGTTCCCATCTCTGGCTGATCAGGATGAAGGCCTGTTAGCATATATAGGTGGCGAGTCCCTCCAGCAGCTGGGCTTAGACACTCAGTCTGTCTCAGCACCCCCTGCTTCGCACACATGGTGTCAACCCACTGGCAGCTGGCCTGAGACACAGTTTACCCAGTAGCTGGTCCCCAGGTGTCCCCAGCTGCTGGCACCTGGGCACACGAGCCCAAGGCTCACAGTCCCACTCTGGATACTGATACTCCCCTCTTGCTGTGGATCCTTCAGGCAACAGTGCTTAGACACGCGGTCTGTCCACCCAGTACCTGGCACTGGAGTCTTGCCCTCCCCGCCTTCTCCCCACACAGAGACACAGACCTGTGCAAACAAATGTCCTGGTCTCTGACAGCTCCTTCAGTGCTCGCCATTCATACACAAGTGCCAGGATCACAAGCCACTCGAGCTAGGCCTGGGCTGAGCGGGCTGTGCATTGGCTAGTGACCACACACTGGCAGACACCCCTTGCTTGCTCCTGCTGTGGGCACCAGCTGGTCCTTATGGTCTGTGCTGGACTCCAGCTGCTGGCACATTGTTTCTCTCATTCAGAAAGTACAGAGCAGTCAGTCTCACCTCTGTGCCTTGCAGGATTATGGAGCAGATTCTCCTGGAAAGCATGCTAAGGCACATTAAAAACAACAAGGTGGTTGGTGACAGCGAACATGGCTTCAGTAAGGGAAAATCCTGCCTGACCAATTTGCTGGAGCTACAGGATAGGGACAAAGCAGTTGACATCATCTACAATCAAAGTTTTCTGCTTTTTCAGTACATAACGCTTTTAAAAGAGCTTGCAGTAGTACTTGCGAACCTTGCTCTAAGGCACTAGTGTCTGTACTAGAAGCAACCAAGGTTGCAGAGGAGCCATGCACCCAAGGGGTTAAATTGGTATTGCTTCTGTGTGTTTTCCAGACTTTCCGGAGAAGCACTGGCAGCCTTGTGGGCAGGGATGATGACTCTGGATGTGTTTTTTGGTGAGTTGTTGCTTCAGTGGTGTCCTTTTTCCTTACCCTACGATGTGTGAATTTTTACTTCAGTTGGAAAGAGGTTTCTGGAAGAGAAAACTTTCTCGAAGAAATTGCATTTGTGGAACTCTCCATCAGAGGGGATCTTCAGATCCCTTCTGCTGTACCTCACATCCGTTCTGCTGTACCTCGCGTCCCTTCTTGCTATTCTAGGTAGTAAACTCATCAGCAAGAGGACTTTTCACCTTCTACAAAGAAAGAAGGTCCATTTCCTTCCAAAGACACAAGCATAGTGCAACTCCCAGAAGTTGATGGCATCACTTGATTTTGCGGTTTTCAGTTTTAACAGTTGAGACAGCATAAAAACCTGCTCCTCTCTGCGTGCTTTGGGACAGCCAAAAGCATTGGCAAATCTACCAGTCCTTTTTAGCAGCCTGATGCATTGCACCGCTGGGGATTTGATCTCCTTCCTTCCCACTCCTCCTGCCAAGTAAAACCATGTGGGGGTCTCTCACCTCACCTATTGTTAGATCATCTCCCTTTGATTGCATCTGTGTATGTTCTTCTGTGCTTTTTCTTTTTTAAACATGCTGAAACATCATTTGGGATTTCTGTTTTTCAGGTGACTTGTTGCAGGCATTTTGTGTTGCTCAACAGATACCCCCCAGCCCACAGGGACTGGGGACATTGTGCACTGAGGTGCCCACCCCAGCATGGGAGTGGAGGGGGAATGTCACAGAGCAGAACCTGAGCAAGAGCCATGGTACCATCCCCCATAACCTGTGGGACAGGGGCTGTGGGTGCTGTCCCTGTTGTTTCTTTCGAGCAGAGCCCCCCCTTTTCTTAGGGGTGCATGTACCTGTGTAAACCGCAGTTATGAAAGTAATGAAGTAGCGAGCTGCTCCTTGGGACTTTTTTTTTCATTTTTTGCAAGTGTTTTTTGGGTGGTAGAATAAAAAGGGTGATGTGTGGGAATCTGGGGATGGATGGTGTCATTTGGGGCACCCCAGTGTCACTGTGGGGGCCGATGATTCGGCAGAGGAGCAGATGAGTAGAGGATGGAGGCCCCTCCAAAAAAAGGAGGGTAACAGCTTGATTTAGGGCTGATTCCCCCAAAATGACCTTTCCATGATGGGCTGTGCTTGTGGAGCTGGAGCCGCTCTGTTGGCCCAGAAATACTCCAAAACCCCTGATTCTGGGTCTGCAAGGGGGGGGGGGGGGGGGGGGGGGCTGGGCGGGGATTTCATAGAATTATAGAATGGTTTGGGTTGGAAAGGACTTTTGGGGTTTTATTTCTGGTGTTTACCCAGTGCCAGAGGAGAGGAGACTGAGAGGTCTGGGAGGCAGCTGTAAGCACACCTTCCCTGGGATACCTGCTGAACGGCTTGCTTTGCTTGTCTCTGGTTTAAATTCTGAGTTGGGAGAGTGCCGCAGAATATATATGGACTCGGTCAGAGATCAATATGATCAGACAAAAAGCCATTTATTACAAAGCCTTAACCCCTTTCTTGCATGCACTTACAGTGATTTGGCATATTATGATTGGATGCATGTCTTGAAGACCCTTTGCAACTAGCATATAATTGGTTAAGCACAGGTGTGGGAACTTGACCTCCAAAGCTTGCCAACAGTCCACAGTTCTCATTAACTCGGTGAAATCCAGCTGCTTCTTATCTTGCTTGTTTAGGCTTCCTCGGGCCTCTCACGGCCTCGCTGTATCTTTCAGGATTTTCAGAGTTTATATACCAATTATTCATTCTCCTGTGAGAGCACTGCCTCCACAGGAGAGTTAAATGAATCCCTTGATCTCAACAGAACACTTCTGCATGGAAATAGCTGCTCAGGAAGGAAAGATGTTGCATCAGTGTTTCCTCTGAAAAATCTTTAGTGCTTTATGAAACAGAATTGTAAAGACAGTTTGTTTTTTTTCCCCTCACCTTCTGCCTTTTAAAAAGTAAGTATTAGGCACCGTTTATGCCCTTGTCACTGTCAGGAAGCTCGCGGCTCTGCAGGAAGCAAACCAGAAGCTAGTGTTTGATACCAGCTCTTTGCTGCTTCTTTCTTTTCCCATTTAGTTTTCTAATGGGGAAAAAACGTGAGGAAGCCACTGTCCAAAGGGCATTCAGAAAGGAAGGAGCAGGAAATGGGGAGTGGAGCCTTCGGGGGCAATGGGACAAGTGCTTCTCCATTACATGAATCCTAACTTCGGAGTGTATGCTTCATGAAATCCCAGTCCTGAGAAAATTGCTTACACTTACACACTCTGTAAAGGACATACAGAGGAGAAGAACTATGGTAATGGATCCCACTATGGCTTTAACTTAGTAAACATTATATAGGACATTATTTCAGTTAATAGGCATCTGACAGTGTTTTCCTGCTGACAGATTTCTCCTGAGTTGGTATCTCTCTCAGAGTTACAACTTCAGGTCTGTAATATGTTCCTATGTGTGTTTTAGCTGTGCAGTGAGATACTGGTTTTGGGGTAGTTTGAAGAACTTGGATGAAATTGTCCCTGCCTGTGGTAGGGGGTTGGAATTAGATGATCTTTAACATCCCTTCCAACCCAAACCGTTCTGTGAGTCTATGAAAAAAGCCATTTTAATAATGTGAGTAGCTACTTGATTCATCTCTGAATGAGATGAGCCAGACTCAGCACACAGTGCTCGAGTCTATGATGGAAGCGAGTGAAAGTTCTGGAGAGGCTTAAAAGCTGTGAATGCTGAGGTTTATGTAAAACTCTCTTACATGTCTGCCAGAAGTAATGATATATCAATTAAATAGCAGCTTGGCCCTTTTTGGTTAGCAAAAAGGCATAGGGTTTCTTCTAAAAGTGGCAGGAATTTTACAGTGTCTCAGCCGCAGGCCGATTTTGAGAGGTAACACGGGAGACATATCGTTTGTGACTCCTAAAACCGTGCTGCTTATTAAAAACAATATGAGACACAAA
Source organism: Pezoporus wallicus (assembly GCF_028554395.1). NCBI lineage: Eukaryota > Metazoa > Chordata > Aves > Psittaciformes > Psittacidae > Pezoporus > Pezoporus wallicus. The sequence continues at coordinate 1,432 of NW_026636326.1, read as the reverse complement.
GAAAATGTATATAAAAATTATTTTAATAAAAATTAAAATTTCTCCCTCCAAAAACAGGTTGTGTTAATTCTGGCAGACATAGGTGAAAGATAGGGAAGATGACACCAAAAACCCCTGATGTGTCTTTTTATATAGAAGTGATAGCTGCTGCTGGGGGCAGCTTTCCTCGGGTTTTGGAGAAAGGAGAGGGAGGGAAGGAGGGAGGGGAAAAAAGGAAGGAGGGAAAGGAGCAAAGGAGCCATTTATGGCCATTTCTATCCCATTTTTGCCCATTTCTTATGAGTTTAAGCCATTTTTTTTGGCTATTTCTAACCCGTTTTGAACCTTTTTTTCCAGTTTCTAACCCAATGTTGGCCACTTCTAACCCATTTATGCCGTTTTATGCACATTTTTCCCCATTTCTAGCCCATTTTAATGGTTTGTTTTTTTTTTTTTTTTGTATTTTGAAACTGGTTTTGGCCATTTCCAACCCATTTTTCCCAAATTCTAACCCATTTTAACCCTTTTTGGCTATTTCTAGTGTATTTATGCCTACTTCTAAACCGTTGTAAGCTTTTATTTGCTATTTCTAAAGTCTTTTTGCCACTTCTGACCCGATTTTGTCCACTTCTGTCCCATTTAAAGCCATTTTTTTCAATTTCCACCTCTTTTTGGCCCATTTCTAACTCGGTTTAACCCACTTTTTTTCTAGCCCATTTTTGCCCATTTGTCCCCAGTTTAAAGCCATTTTTGACCATTTCTAACCCATTTTGGGCCACTTCTAACCCAATTTATGCCATTTTTAGCCATTTGTAACCCTTTTATGTCCAATTCTAACCTGTTTTAAGTCATTTTGGCCATTTTCTAAACCATTTTTCTTCATTTCTAACTCAATTTTTGACAGTTCAAGCACATTTTTGCCCATTTCGTACCTGTTTGAAGCCATTTTCCCTGTTTCTAAGCCATTTCCCCCCATTTTTATCCTATTTTAATCCATTTTTGTCTGTTTCTAAACAATTTATGGCCATTTCTATCCCGTTTTTGCCCATTTCTCACCAGTTTTAAGCCATTTTTTGCTATTTCTAACCCACTTTCCCATTTCTAACCCATTTAAAGCTTTTTTTTGGCTATTTCTGAACAATTTATGGCCATTTCTGTCCTGTATTTGCCCACTTCTAACCCGTTTTAAGCCATCTTTACCCATTTGTAACCCATTTCTGCCCTCTTCTTACCTATTTTAATCCATTTTGGGCCATTTCTATTCTTTCTTTGGCCATTTGTAACGTGTTTTAAACCATTTTTTTTTCCTTTTCTAACCCATTTTTGCCCATTTCTTAGCTCATTTTAGGTATGGGACGCCTGAAAGAAAAAAAAAAGTTACTTTGGTACCGAAAAGGCTCGCTGCTGCCACCGAGTGCCCAGGAGCTGGTACTGCAGGTGATGGATATTCGGG
>NW_026636325.1:0-2221 GCF_028554395.1 Pezoporus wallicus | reverse complement strand
TGGGGGTGGGGATGGGATATGGGGATGGGATGGGGTATAGGAATGGGGATGGGATTTAGGTATGGCATATGGGGATAGGCATGGCATGGCGTATGGGGATGAGATGGGGTATAGGAATGGGTATGGGGATAGGTATGGGGGATGGGATATGGGGATGGGGATAGGTATAGGATATGCGGATGGCATGGGGTACCGGAATGGGCATATATATGGGGTATGGGGATGGGGTATAGGAATGGAGATGGGGATAGGTATAGGGTATAGGATTTAAGGTATAGGGATTGGGATGGGATGGGGGATGGGTATGGAGATAGGTATGGGATATGAGAGATGGGGATGGGAATGGGGTATGGGATATGGGGATGGGATATGGGGTACGTGGATGCGTATGGGGGATGGATATGAGATAGCAATATGGGGTGTGACATATGGGTATGGGTACAGGAATGGGTTTGGGGTTGAGATATGGGGATGGGGTACAAGTTTGGGTATGGGATTGGGGTATGGGGGATGGATATGGGTATGGTGTATGGGAATGGAGTGTAGGAATTGGGATGGACATGGGGTACAGATATGGGGTGTGGGTATGGGTATAGTGTATGGGTATGGGATGTAGGATGTGGGGCGTGCGGTATGGGAATGGGTATGGGATATAGGGATGGGGTATGAAATACGGTACATGGTGTATAGGATATAGCGTATGGGATATGGGGTATGGGATATGGGGTAAGGGGAATAGAGTATGGGATATAGGATGTGGGGTATGGGTACGGCATAGAGGGATGGGGTATGAAATACGGTACATGGTGTATAGGATATAGCGTATGGGATATGGGGTAAGGGGAATAGAGTATGGGATATAGGATGTGGGGTATGGGTATGGCATAGAGGGATGGGGTGTGAGGTTATGGCACATGGGGTATGGGATATAGGATATGGGATATAGGATGTGGGGTATGGAGAAGTTGAGGACATGGGGATGGGGGGCACACATCAGACCCCGTCACCTCCAGCTGCAGCTCAGAGGGGTCCCAGTGTCCCCAGGTGTGTCCCTAGGGGCTCCCAGTGCCACCCTAGAGGGGTCCCACAGGGTCCTGGTGTCCTATAGGGGTCCCAGGGTGGCTCAGTACCCATTGGGGTCCCTATGTCCTGCTCTCCCATAGGGATCCCTCTGTGCCATAGGGATTGCCCCAAAGGGCCCCATTGCCCTGTCGGGCCCCATAGCCCCATGGGTTCCAATAGCCCAATAGGTATCCGTAGCCCCATAGGTTCCCGTAGCTCCATAGAACCCCAAAGCCCCATAGCACCCTATAGACCCATAGGCTCCCATTGCCTCATAGACCTCATTGCCTCACAGAGCCCCATAGCTCCTCATAGTCCCCCATACCACCCCATAGCCTCAATTGCCCCCATAGCCCCCACACCCCCCATATGCCACCCCCCATCCCCCCTATACCCCCCCACACCCCCCATAGTCCCCATCCCCCCCACACCCCCCCATATCGCCCACACCCCCATCCCCTCCATCCCCCCATCCCCCCATAAACCCCACACCCCCATACACACCCCCATCCCCCTATACCCCCACACCCCCATCCCCTCCATCCCCCCTATACCCCCATCCCCCCACACACCCCATAACCCCCTCATTATCCCCCACCCCCATAACCCCCCCCCACCCCCCACCCCCCATCCCCCCCATACCCCCCACCCCCCATCCCCCCATCCCCCCACCCCCCACCCCCCACACCCCCATCCATCCCCCCACCCCCATCCCCCCATACCCCCCATACCCCCCATCCCCCCATCCCCCCCCCATACCCCCCACACCCCCCATCCCCCCCATCCCCCCCACACACCCCATCCCCCCCCACACCCCTCATATCCCCCACACCCCCCATCCCCCCCATACACCCCCCATCCCCCCCCCCCCCCCACCCCCATCCCCCCCATCCCCCCACACCCCCCCCCCCATATACCCCCCATCCCCCATCCCCCCCCCCCCCACCCCCATCCCCCCCCCCCCACCCCCATCCCCCCATTACCCCCATTACTCCCGTTTCCGCCATACCCCCATGCCCCCCATCCCCCCATCCCCCCATCCCCCCCATCCCCCCATTCCCCCCATCACCCCCATCCCCCATCCCCCCCCTATCCCCCCATACCCCCCCACCCCCATACCCCCATATCCCCCACACCCCCCATATCCCCCACACCCCCA
>NW_026636324.1:0-2226 GCF_028554395.1 Pezoporus wallicus | reverse complement strand
ATCCATGGGGCTCCACATCCCCCATCCATGGGGCTCCACATCTCCCATCTATGGGGCTCCGCATCCCCCATCTATGGGGCTCCACATCTATGGGGCTCCACATCACCCGTCTATGGGGCTCCACATCCCCCATCCATGGGGCTCCACATCCCCCATCTATGGGGCTCCACATCTATGGGGCTCCACATCCCCCATCCATGGGGCTCCACATCTCCCATCTATGGGGCTCCGCATCTCCCATCTATGGGGCTCCACATCTATGGGGCTCCACATCCCCCATCTATGGGGCTCCGCATCTCCCATCTATGGGGCTCCACATCCCCCATCTATGGGGCTCCGCATCTCCCATCTATGGGGCTCCACATCCCCCATCTATGGGGCTCCGCATCTCCCATCCATGGGGCTCCACATCCCCCATCCATGGGGCTCCACATCCCCCATCTATGGGGCTCCACATCCCCCATCCATGGGGCTCCGCATCCCCCATCCCCCATATCTATGGGGCTCCACATCTGTGGGGCTCCACATCACCCATCCATGGGGCTCCACATCCCCCATCTATGGGGCTCCACATCCCCCATCCATGGGGCTCCACACCCCCCCATGTCCCCCATTCAGCCCCCCCCCCACCTGTCTGACGGGGACAGGAGCCCGAAGTCGAAGCTCTCCTCGGTGACGAAGCGGACGTCGGGGGGCTCGGGGGGGGGGGGCAGCCCCGCTTCGCCGCCACCGGGGGGGCCGCGGGGGGGCCGCGGCTGCTCCATGGCCGCGGCTGCCTGGGGGGGAGCGGTGACACCAGGGATGGGGCGGGGGGGGGGACCCGACGGTGCCAGGCGGGGATGGCTCCGGCGGAGCGGGCACGGAGCGGGGGGGCCCAGCCCCACATCGGGGGGTCCCAGCCCCACAACCTCATCCCCGGGGGGCCCAGCCCCACATCAGGGGGTCCCAGCCCCACAACCCCACCCCCGGGGGGCCCAGCCCCACACCGAGGGGTCCCAGCCCCACAACTGCATCCCTGGGGATCCCAGCCCCACATCAGGGGGTCCCAGCCCCACAGCCGCATCCCCGGTGGTCCCAGCCCCACATCGGGGGGTCCCAGCCCCACAACCCCATCCCCGGGGGTCCCAGCCCCACACTGGAGGATCGCAACCCCACAGTCGCATCTCGGGGGGAGGGGGGGCAGTCCCACATCAGGGGATCCCAGCCCCACACTGGAGGATCGCAACCCCACAGTCGCATCCCGGGGGGGGGGGGGGGGGGGGGGGGGCAGTCCCACATCAGGGGATCCCAGCCCCACAACCCCATCCCCGGGGGGCCCAGCCCCACACCGAGGGGTCCCAGGCCCACAAGTGCATCCCCGGGGGGTCCCAGCCCCACATCGGAGGGTCCCAGCCCCACAACCGCGTTCCCGGCGGTCCCAGTCCCACATCGAGGGGTCCCAGCCCCACAACTGCATCCCCGGGGGATCCCAGCCCCACATCAGGGGGTCCCAGCCCTACAACCGCATCCCCGGTGGTCCCAGCCCCACATCGGAGGGTCCCAGCCCCACAACCGCATCCCCGGTGGTCCCAGCCCCACATCGGGGGGTCCCAGCCCCACAACCGCATCCCCGGGGGGTCCCAGCCCCGCACCGAGAGGACGCAGTCCCACACTCCCATCCCGGAGGGCCCCCAGTCCCCAAACGGGGGTGTCCCAGCCCCACACCCCCCATTCCAGAGCATCCCCACCCCACATCGGGGGGTCCCAGCCCCACACCCTGATCCCAGTGCTTCCCGGCCCCACACCCCCATCCCAGGAGGTCCCAGCCCCACACCGAGGGGTCCGAGCTCCGCACCCCCATTCCAGAGCATCCCATCCCACACCGGGGGGGGGCCCAGCCCCACATCCGTGGGTCCCATCGCTGCCCCTCCCCTGCCCCACATCCGTGGGTCCCATCCCCGCTCCTCCCTCCCCCTCCCCCCCCCCCCCCCCGGCTCCCCGCTCACCGCCCCCGGTTCCCGCTCTCCCGCGCGCGCGCCGAGGCGGGGAGGGGGCGTGGCCCGGTGGGAGGAGGGGGGCGTGGCCTAAGGGGAAGCGGGGGCGTGGCCATGGGGGAGGAGGGGGCGTGGTCCCGTTCTCATTCCCCCTCCATCGCGTCACCAGAGCCCGCAGCGCCGATTGGCTCTGCTCCCTGAGGGCACGCCCCTTTCCGAACGCTCTCTCCCATTGGCTGTGGCAGGGGAAGGG